>NC_056731.1:459921057-459961057 GCF_019279795.1 Protopterus annectens
GAGTTTTTAAAGTGGGTTTTAGATAGTGAATGCAGGAGGAGAGATCTTTGTAGAGTGCAGCGAGTCTGTTTTTGTAATTGTTGCTTTTTGGGGTGTATAGAGGGAGAGGGGGTTGTACATTCTGTGGTGGGAATGTGAAAGGTGTATTAAGTGTGGTATTAGTAAGAAACATTGCAGAAAACATTATAAAGCAGATAGTAACAGACATTATAAAAAGCCAATTACAGCACACAACAATGTAAATACTGTCACTTTCTACAGCATACAGTGCTTTGGAACTGTAAGGCAATGAATACAAAAAGTGCTGGTGTGTGTGTGTGTGTGTGTGTTGGGGGGGGCAGGATGTCTTACAATTTAAAGACTGATGTTAGGAACAAGGCTGTGAGACAAATATGAAGTGAAGATGTGGTGACATGAGTGAGGGAAAGAGGATAGTGAGAAAAACGTACATCACAATTTTGCAGTGGTACTTAGCATGATTAATTTTCATGCAGTCTGACTGGGGTTGAACATAAATAAATGCACTCATACTCCTGTCATACCAGGAGACTGCTTGACAATGAACCTTTATGGCTGAGGTAATAAACCTGCTGGAATAATTACACAAGGGTCAAGTGACCAAAATAACATCAGACAGGTGATGTGCTTGGCATTATGCTTGTTTATGCAAATCCTACTGCATTTTTTAGCTCCAACACAGTTATAACTGACAGTCAAATCCAGGGACTTCACAACAAAGTGCCAAGTAATTTTATCATATAAATGATTATATAGGAGCATCAGAAGTGGGGAAGAGAAAACGGAGGAACACGAATGATATGGGTATTGGAGACATGGGCATAATTACTTTTTGCGAGTATAATTGCCTTTTTCTGTAGGGGCAGACTTAACACAGACAAATCTGATGGGTGGTAGTGAAATGTAAGAAGGCAATAGTGGAGTGAGACAGACTGACAGAAAGCAGACAACTGATGATAGAAGATTTGACTATAAACACAGGACGGAAACTTCTCCAAAAGGATGGAGAATACAAGGTGGAAGATAGGAAGGGGGTTGATAGACCAAAAAACTTTTAGTTATGTACTTACCATAACTTCGGATGTATGGGATCCATCTCGCCTACATTCATAACTGATGGGTTCGGAGCCGATCCCTCGGCTCCGACTCGGCCACTATATAGTAGAACAAAGTCTCTAATTGGCTGGGCTACCCCTTATCCCAGAATGCACCACGCCTGTTTCCCCGGATCTTGTTTGTTCGCTTTTATATACCTACATCCAGGCACAGAAACATACCAACAACTGTAACAAACTAAAGTCCTTCAAGAGAAAAACTCAGTAAGTAGCAACACTTGCTCTAAGTCCAATGGGAAGGGGGAAGGAGGTGGATTATGAATGGGCGAGATGGATCCCATACATCCAAAGTTATGGTAAGTACATAACTAAAAGATGTAATGGGATCCTATCTCGCCTACATTCATAACTGATGGGACAGCATCCCTAGCACCTAAATCCCGGGTGGCTCATTGGATAACACTCCTGAGAACTGTGGAACCAAAGGAAGCTCTGCCTCGAGAAGCCACATCTATCTTGTAATGAGAAATAAAGGTGTGCAGAGAAGTCCAGGTAGCAGCCGCACAGATATCATCTATCGATAATTTGGAGTGAAATGCTACAGAAGTAGCCATTGCCCTGGTAGAATGAGCCTTGACTGGGAATGGTAGCTCCTTGCCAGACTGTGAATAGATGAAGGAGATGCAACCTTTAATCCATTTGGCTATGGTGGTTTTAGCCACCGGATGACCCAACCTATTTTCCGCAAAGGACACAAACAGCTGATCTGACTTTCGTGTCTGATTGGTCCTACTTAAATAAAAACGTAGTTGTCTGTGAACATCCAACTGATGGAAAATATATTCTGCGCTATTGGAGAATTTGGGAAACACTGGGAGCTCCAAGGATTGTTGAATGCATAAGGGGGATGCTACGTTAGGCAAGAAAGAGGGAATTAACTTGAGAGACACTCTGTCTTTGTGAAAAGTCAAATAAGGAGGATTAGAACAGAGAGCCTGAAGCTCTGAGACCCGCTTGGCAGAGGATATTGCCACCAAAAAAGCGGTTTTCCAAAATAGAAATTTTAAATCACAAGTAGCTGCTGGTTCAAAGGGACGGGCAGTTGAAGCTAGAACCATATTCAGATCCCACTGGGGCACAGGATGGGCTATTGGGGGCCGAAGGAGCCACGCTCCTTTAAGGAAAGATTTGCAAAGCATGTTTGCCATTAAGGAAGGCTCAAAGGAGACATGAAAATTAGAGATAGCCGCCAGTTGGACTTTAATTGTGGAAACTGAAGAGCCCAAATAAAACAAAGAAGCCAGGAATTCTAAAACCTGAGGTACTGGGGCGGTAAGGATCTATACCTCGTTGCTGGGCCCAAAGAGCAAACCTCTTCCACTTGCTGGAATACAGTTTAATAGTGGAAGGTTTGTGAGAAGAGGACAAAATGTGGATGACGTCTGGAGAAAAAGAGTCGTCTCTGACTAAGGTTGGAAGTGGAGTAACCAAGCGGCCAACGTCAAGGATCTGAGGGATGGGTGAAACTGTCCCAACTGATGAGTCAACAGGTCGGGCACTAGGTCCAGAAACCATGGGCCCTCCACCGCATACCTCAGAAGGAAGGGGAACCAAACCTGACGAGGCCAGTGTGAAGCGATCAAAATCATGTCGCTCCCTAAATAAAATCGCCTTCTGTATCACCTTCGGGAGAAGGGGAACCGGAGGGAAGGCGTAAAGTAGACCGGGGGGCCAACTGTGAGCTAGAGCGTCCCTGGGAATCTGCCCCTGAGAGGGAGTCAGAGTGAAGAAGTCCCTGCATTTCGCATTGTGAGGACTGGCGAACAAGTCGCAAAAAGGGAGGCCCCACTTGGCGAAGATGTTTGCAGCCACCCTGTCGTTGAGGGACCACTCGTGGGTAACAGAAGAGTTCTGCTCAGCCTGTCTGCAATCACACTGGATTTCCCCGGAATGTGCGTTGCCACTAGAAAACGCTGGGTAGAAATCGCCCAATGCCACACTCTCATGGCCTCTCGGCAAAGAGGGTAGGACCTGGTTCCGCCTTGCTTGTTTATGTACCAAACTACCAACATGTTGTCGGATAGGATCGCAATAGTACCCCATGGAAGAGCATGATGAAGTGCTTGCAACACCAGTAGCACCGCTCTCATTTCCAGGATATTGATATGTAAGTGCGTTTCATGAGCCTGCCACGTGCCTTGGACAGACATGTCCAGATAATGACCCCCCCCACCCTGTCTGGGAGGCGTCCGTGGTCACCGTGGCGACGGGAGGCTGAAGGGCAAAGGGTCACCCCTGGTCCAGGTTGGACCGAAGCAGCCACCAACGTAGGTCCCGACAGCAAATTTCGGTAATCTGGACCAAATGGTTCAGGGGAATTTCCTGTAAGGACAACTGAACCGATAGTAGCCATTGCAGCACCCGCATGTGCAGCCTGGCTAAGGGGACTAGTAGAATAGTCGAGGCCATCGTGCCCAGTAACTGCAGAATCAGTCTGGCCTGAACTCGTGATCTGGGTAACAGGGTTTGAACCTGAGACTGCAGGACCTGAATCCTTTCTATAGGCAAGAATGCCCGCATTCTTCTCGTGTCTAACTCTGCTCCTATAAATGTAATACGCTGAGACGGCTGCAGCACATATTTTCCCCAATTGAACGTGATTCCTAGTGAATGACACAAACTGACTGTGGTCATAAGCGCCCGAACTAATAGATGCTTGGAGGTGGCAGTAAGGAGCCAGTCGTCTAGATAGGGAAACACTTGGAATCCTAGACTTCTCAAGTGAGCTGTCACCACTGCCAGACACTTGGTGAACACCCTGGGGACTGTGGTGAGACCAAAGGGCAGTGCTCGGAATTGGAAATGACTGGTTCCCAGGCGGAAGCATAAATGACTCCTGGACTCTTGACTTACCAGAATGTGATAGTAAGCGTCCTTGAGATCTATGGAGCACATCCAGACATCCTTCTCCAATAACGGGAGAATGGACTAAAGGTGACCATTCGGAATTTGGATTTTTTTACAAAGCGATTCAATGAGCTGACGTCCAAAATGGGCCTCAACTCCCCTGTCTTTTTTGGCACCAAAAATAGTCTTGAGTAAGTTCCTGATCCGATCTGGTCGGCGGGGACAGGCTGGATGACTCCTTTTCTTAGCAGCTTTGAAACCTCGACCGCTGCTTGATCCCGCTGACTGGGTGGCACATCTGGGATTTTCCTGATAGGAAGAGGGGGGATCTTGGTGAAAGGGATGAGATAGCCTCCGGTTATGGTTCGGAGCACCCACTGTTCCTTGGTGATAGATTCCCAAGCCTGTGGGTGTTCCGCAAAATGACCCCCGACTGGCTCTGGAGATGCGCAGTCGGGCCACATCTCAGGGAGGGGGAGCGTAGGATGAACCACGAAAGGAATTGCGGTCTCCAGAGTTACGGGGGCCTCTGCCGCCTCTGGGGCGGCGTCTTCCTGAATCCCCCCCCTGCCTCTAGAGGGGGGATCACTCGGTGGAGTAGGGAAAGACCTTTGAGATTTCCTGAACCACATTTTCCCTCCTCTCTGGGCCTTGGGATAAGGTCTAGGAGGAGTGGAAAAACGGGCCCCCACGGCAGTCAAGGTCTTGCCCTTCTGCTCGCACAGAGTCAGTGTGTACTTCACCTTGGGTCCAAACAGGGAGGACCCATCAAAAGGGGCGTCGGTGAAGGAAGACTTAAAAGCCTCCGCAAAGGGACACAAGCGCAACCAGGCGTGTCTTCCAAGAGCCACGCCTGTTCCCGCTGCTCTACTCGCCCCTTCGGCCGCATATGAGATGAGCCTCATGGACGAGTTGACTATCGAAAATAGGGTAGTCATCTGGGCGCCAACAGTTTGGGCTAACGCCTCAGGAAGGTTACCCGTAAGAGACTCTCCTAACTCTTTGAGGAGGTCCCTTTGGAGCCTGGTGAAATGGCAAAGGTAATTAAACGACCGCAGGGTAAAGGCCGCTGAAGAAAGGGTACGCTTCCCGTACCTATCCATGCTCCTGGAATCTTTATTAGGAGGGTGAATAGACATTGAAGCCTCTGCCACGTCCTGCTGAGCGGCAGATGCCACCACCATCGCATCTACTGCAACTCCTTTGGTCAAAAATTCCTTTTGAGGAGGGGCTGAGAGGAACTTGTTAGGCCTGGCGGCCACCGGTGCCACAGAATCAGGGTGTTCCACACCCTTCGAGAAACTAAATCTAGCAATTCATCAAAGGGTGGAGACACCCAGGAGGAGGAGGGCTGGGCCCCAAAAGCCTTGAGGAAGACAGACTCCTCTGCGGAAGGGGTTTTGGACTGCCAATCGCCTCTCTGTCTCAGGATATCGAGGATATCTGAGAATGAGACGTCATCCGAGGACGATTTAGGGGACCCTTCCGCATCATCGAAGTCAGTATCTGAAGTGATAGACTCATCCTGGGAGTCAATGTGCTTCCTCTTGCACAATTTCTTCCTTGGAGGTTCATCTGAAGCGGATTCAGAAGGACCTCCCGGGAGAAGGGAACCCCCCAAAGGGGTATCCTCAGGCCCTGGGGCCCCGCTGTCGTGGGAGTGAAGCACACCAGAAGCACCAGTTCCCAAGTCTAGGGACGGTGAGGTAGAGACTTGCTGAGCCGGCAAGGACATGGCCAGCGCACTCCTCATGGCCTCAAAAGCAGGACCTCCAGAGTCTACGGAGGATACCGGCTGAGAGACCACGACAGTACCGGGAATCCCTGTGGCTGACGCTCCGAGGGGGAGACTAGGCACCGAAGCTACCAGTTCCAAAGTGTTCCCCTCGGCCCCGACCGAGGAAGTCCCGGTACCGAACCCTGACGCCGAGGACAGGGTAGGAATGATGGTCGGAACCGAGAGGCTCCGAGGGAGTCTCGGTTCCAACTGGATGACTCTGCTCTACCATCACCGACTCCAATGGCTCCGAGGAGGTTGGAGGAGTAATCAGGTGTGTCGAAGTGGGGATCGGCTCCGGAGCGGAGTGAGCTGGAGCAGAGACCATTTTTGCAAAAACCGGGGACTGGAAAAGCCTCTGGATAACTCTGTCCAAATCTGAGTCAGACAACCTGGAGGATTTAGAGGAAATAGATGGGGGCCGAGACGACTTCTCTCTCGGCTCCGAAAGACCAGGGGACCGGCTCCGAAACAGCTCCAACACTATCGGCATCGGATCCGGAACAGTGTGAATAATCATCTGCGCTGAAGGAGACTTCGGGGCCGAGGGGGGAGAGTCTGAGCTGCACACCTCCAATGGCTCCGAGACCAAAGGAGCCGAAGCAGGTGATTCACCTCTCGATCCCCCAACCAGCGACTCAGACACCAATGGAGCTGAGGAAGGAGGTATCGAGGCAGACCCTTCCACCGGAGGCTCCGAAGCCATTGGAGCCGAGGAAGAAGTGGTCGACCTATGCTTCTTGGAAGTCAGTTCCGACGGACTGGTCGGAGCCGACGACCTTTTCTTTTTAGAAGCTGGAGAGGAAGGAGAAGCCAAAGCTTCCTCAAAGGAGGGCTTAATAAGGCCCTTAAGGATCAATTTATTTTTACGTTCTTGAAGAACCCTAGAGGAAAAAGTATGACACACACTACAAGTTTTCTGCAAATGTTTCGGTCCTAAACAATACACGCAAACAGCGTGGCTATCAGTAATAGACATTTTGTAGTTTCACTTGGTGCACTTTTTAAAGCCAGACTTCTGCTCTTTTGACATCTTGTCACACAACTGTTTTTACCACGAAAGCAATTTTAAAGTAGGGCACGAGCCTATCACACAACACAACGAAAGCAAACCTTAGCAAGAGCCCTTTGACTCAAAAAAACGGGACTGGCCCAAGATACAGAACACAAAAACGGGCAAAAGCCCTCTAACTTAAAACGGGCTTGGCCCGATGATCAGAAAAGAGAAACCAAATCCACACACAGACACATAAATAAGGGCAAAGGCCCTCTAACTTAAACGGGCCTTGCCCGGTATGTACAAAAAATACCAATCACACCAAAAACAGGTTACACACACAGGTAAAGCTGTTAAAACAGCTGTATGTTAAATTTGTGAAGAAAACCCTAGGTCAAAAGACCAAAAAGTAATGAAAAACCACTTGGCTCCAGCCACGTCGAGACCACGTCTAGCTTGAAAAGCGGCAAACGAGATCTGGGGAAGCAGGCGTGGTGCATTCTGGGATAAGGGGTAGCCCAGCCAATTAGAGACTTCGTTCTACTATATAGTGGCCGAGTCGGAGCTGAGGGATCGGCTCCGAACCCATCAGTTATGAATGTAGGCGAGATAAGATCCCATTAGATCAGTAGATGGATCTGAAAAAGGCTTTAGCAGCTGAAAGCACTTGTCCTCTGTATTTCTGTCTGTTGTTTTGTCGCTATCATAGTCTTAAATAAATTGTTTAGTCAAGTTTTACGGTGTGGAGCATCGCTTACTTTTGTTTTTGGCTTGATAGACCAACCCAGAAGGGAGCCCACCCAGAAGTCAGTCACCTCTGTGTTGGACTTCGTGGCTTGATGCCACCTCTGGCTGCACAAGCACAGTATCGGTCCACCTTCATTCTTCAACAGCAGCCATATTTACACCAGGTGACAAACACTGGAATGAGCTCTCACCCATCCCTCCAGATCGGTGGTCACAGCTATCGCATGCAAGCCCTTCAGGTCATCATTCACCACCTGATCTTAGTTACTGTAACAAGAGGCAAACTTCCGGTTTCCTGGGTACTGAGAGGTAGATGCAGTGGCTGGTGCAGAAAACTATCTGCTGCCTCACCACTGCCAATACAAAGGCAGATCCTTCTGTGATGTGGTGAAAGGGATTGAATCAGAACATTAGTGCAGTGGGCATCCATAACTGCACAATAGTGCACGTGCATAAGTTCACTGATACGTTAGAGTCCTAAGGCCAAAGCATAGGAAATTGCCTGTGACAGGTTGACCTATAAAAATTTTCAGAAATATTTCAGTACACGACAGAAATTACATAGAATGCAATAAGGAGCAGTGGTTCCCTTATTGGTTCATTGGATAATACTAGGCTACTGACCCAGAAGTCCTTATAAAACTAGCCAAGAATTTCACCCTCAAAGTCAGCATCCGTTTCCCCTAAACAGCAGAGACACAGGTGGGATCCCAGGGATATACTTTCTGTTTCCCATCCAGTCTTCCATGCTCCTCTTAAAGAGGACTAAAGAGGAACTCTGCTTGACATGGAGAGGGAGTATATTGTACAGATGGGAGAGTCTCTGGGACACAGGTCTAACCCATCAACAAGTTCTACTAATGTCAGAGACTATAGGTTAAGGTCTTGCGTGGGGGTTGCGCCAGTGGAAGTTTGTCTTATGGATATGCAGTAACTCCGTCTAAGCTGCGTATGAAATGGCCTAGTACACACACACACACACACACACACACACACACATATATATATATATATATATATATATATATATATATATATATACACACACACATATATATATATATATATATATATATATATATATATATATATACACACACATATATATATATATATATATATACACACACACATATATATATATATATATATATATATACATACATATATATATATATATATATATACACACACACACACACACACATATATATATATATATATATACACACACATATATATATATATATATATATATGTGTGTGTGTGTATATATATATATATATATATATATATATATATATATATATATATATATACACACACACACACATATATATATATATATATATACACACACACATATATATATATATATATATATATATATATACATATATATATATATATATATAAACGCGTACACACACGCACGTACACACACACGTACATATATACACATGTATGTACACATACGTACACGTATGTACGCGCTCACACACGAGCATGCAGTCGTATACACACATGTGCACACATACACACATGCGCACACATACCACATACGTATACACACACGCACACATATATATACACACGCACACAGGTATACACACGCACACAGGTATACACACGCACACAGGTATACACACGCACACAGGTATACACACAAGTGTTTATATATAAACTCCAAAACTAAAAGAAACGGTAACTAAAACGCATCATAAAACAATAAATAGCAGCAGAACATATTAAACCAATGTGGTGAATACAGAATTGGGCGTAAAATCAGTTTTATTTTCAAATTAAAAGCAAAAGAAAAACGTAGTAAAGTACAAGAGGAGTGCTTTTGGGTCCTTGCAATCCTTCTGCAGATCTACTAACAAAGCAATGTCAGTTTTTATTAAAAGTTTAAAAATCAATTATCCAATCAAAAACCATAAAGAAATGCACTACTTCCACAATGCATGAAGAATCTCAACTGATAAAAGTTCCATTATCCAATCAGAAACCATCAAAGAATACACTCCTTTCCGTGCTGCATGACGTGCCTCCATTGATAAAAATTCCATTCATAGATGTTACCTGTGAAGTTTACAACCCTTAAGAGTGGGATTTATCGGTACATTCCCATTCAAGCATGATTTGTCAGCCTGAAGTTGAAGTATCCAAAGCACTGCCTCTCTCTCTCAGTGCGATCTGGGATATTCCCTACTCTAATATTTTCACGTATAACCTGTAGTACCATTTAAGAAATCTGTGCCCACTATTTAAAATTATATGGTTTGTTAGGGGATTTTTAAACTTCTAATAAAACATTTTGAGTTAGCACTACGTTGGTATATCTCAAGAAGGGATGCAAGGACACGAAAGCCCTAATCTTGTTTTTAATTTGAAAATAAAAAGTACAGTTTTGTACCTACCATAAATGTAGATGTTCGAGTGTATTCACTGCTGCAGTCATTACACTTGGGTTATCCTGCCTGCAGTCGGCCAGAGTTCCAAAGTCTTGGTCCGGCGTCGGTTGCTGTTGCTTCTTTCCCGACGTCAGTGCGCCGGGGGTATAGAAGATGCAGCAGATGCCATTTTCTTCAGTTTTTCTTGCCCCAGATGTCAGGTGCCCCCAAATAGGTAGGCAATACACACTGCTAATAAGACATACATAAAAAATAAAAACAAAACCTTCAGTTACAAGCAAATACACCACATAGGTTGTATAGGTAGAAAGGTACAGATAGGTCCCAGCTAAGAAAGTGGGGATGGAGGGTGGGTAACCTGGACTGCAGCAGTGAATACACTCGAACATCTTCATTTACAGTAGGTACAAAACTGTACTATGTTCATCGTGTTTCACTGCTGCAATCATTATACTTGGGTTGAATCCTAAAGCTGAGGTTGGGTGGCTAGTTCTATAAAGCATTCGGGGTGGCTATGAGGCCCTGCAGCACTGCAGTGGCAAAGACAGCTCTGGATTTAGAGTGAAGAGGCAGGTGGTAATGCTTGTAAAGGTATGCACTGACCTCAAAGTTGCAGCATCCAAAATATCCTTGACAGGTACTCCTCTAAGGTAGGCAGTTGAAGTAAGTGGCTGTTGCCCTGGTGGAATGTGGCCTAATGTTGCTTGGTACAGTTTTTCCATGCTGTGTGTAGCAGAAACGGATACAGTGTCCTATACATTTTGAGATGGTCTGCTTTAAAATAGCCTTTCCCTGTGATCCTGCAGCATATGCTACAAACAATTGTTCAGTTTTCCTGAAAGCTTTTGTTTTGTCCAAGTAGAAGTGTAACTGCCTGTGTATGTCCAATAAGTGCAGAAGTCTCTCCCCTTTATTCTGGGGATTTGGATAAAATGTTGGCAAGTGAATAGTTTGGTTAAGAGCCACACTGGATACGACCTTTGGCTTAAACGTAGGGTTTGTTCTTAAAGAAACCCTGTCTTGATGAAAAATGATGAAAGGTTCCACTGCCATTAGTACCTGTAACTCTGAGATTCTTCGTGCTGAGGTTATTGCCAGAAGCAGAGCAGTTTTCCAGGATACATATTTTAATTCTGCTGAATTGGCAGGTTCAAAAGGAGGTAAAGTAAATTTTTTCAAGACAAAGTTGAGGTCCCAAGTTGGTGTTGGTGCTCTCTGGGGCAGTCTTATGTTTTTAGCCCCTCTGAGGTACTGTTTTAGCAATGGATGAGAGAAAATAGGAGGATCTGTGTTGTAATGAGCCGAGATGGCAGAGGCGTGGATCTTAATGGATGAAAAGGATATGCCTTTGTCCAGCATCTCAGTTACATATTGTAATATCTGAGGAATATTTGGGACAAGAGGGTCAAAGCTTTGAGCCTGGTTCCAGGCACAGAATCTCTTCCACTTTTCTGAATAGGATTTCCTGGTGCGAGGCCTCCTGGCCTCCAAAATGACATCCATAACCGCTTTAGAGAGAGATGTTGTCTGCTTGACTAAGGAATCTGCCATGCAGCCAGGTTTAAGGTTTTGAGCTGACTGTGCAGGATCTGATCGTTTTGTTGAGTCAGAAGATGCGGAATTTGAGGTAAATTCCATGGTGGGCCTTGAGCTAAGTTCTTTAAGATTGGATACCAGTGCTGGTGTGGCCAGTCTGGGGCAATCAGGATCATTTTTTTTTTTTTCTTGTCTGGCTTTTAGGAGTACCTTTGTAAAGAGAGGCAGTGGTAGGAAGGCATACACTTGTAGGTTTTTCCAGCTGAACGAGAAAGCATCCACTTTCCATGCTTGTGTGTGGTAAGTCCTTGTGCAGAATTGCTGTAGTTGGCAATTCATTGGGGAGGCAAACAGATCTAGGTCTGGGCTCCACCATTTTTGTGTTATGCAGAATATTTGTGGATTTAATTTCCACTCGTGAGGATCCATGATGTTTCTGCTTAAGTAGCCTGCCAAAGTATTTTTTATTCCTGGCAGGAGTTGTGCTTGCAGATGAACTTGATAGGTTAGAGCTGCGTTCCACCAGGTCATGGCTTGTCTGCAGAGGGGATGAGAATGAGTGCCCCCTTGCTTGTTTATGTACCACATAACTGTGGTGGTGTCTGTCTTTAGAAATAGTTGTCCTGGATGCAGGAGGTCCTTGAAAGCTGTTAGGGCATTTTGTACAGCTAGCATCTCTTTTTGATTAATGTGAAGATGCATTTGGTCTGCGGCCCACTTGCCCTGAATACATTTTCCTGCCATGTGTGCTCCCCAGGCGTAATCCGAAGCATCTGTTGTTAGTGTCTGCCTGGCTGTGGGTAGAGTGAAAGGCCGTCCCTTGTTCAGGTGACATGCCTGTGCCCACCATCGAAACTCCTGTTGTAGGCAGGGAATAAGCGGTATTACTGCTTCCAAACTGTGACAGTGTTGAGTCCAAACACTTTTTAGGTACCATTGTAATTTCCTCATATGCAGTCTGGCATATGGTATTAGTAGTATGCAGGATGCCACGAACCCCAAGGCCTGCAGTATTTTCTTGCAGGGAGTTGGGCTTTTGTTGCCATCAATTGAAAGTACTGAGTCAGTTCTTGTTTGTCTGGCATGAGATAAGCCAACTGAGCCGTTGTATTTAAGCTGGCACCCAGGAATATTAGCTCTTGTGAGGGCACTAGTTTTGACTTCTTTTCATTTACTGTGTACCCTAGGCAAATTAGCAATCTTTTTACAAATGCCAGATGCTTTAGAAGAATGTCCTTGCTCTCTGCTTGAATAAGGCAGTCGTCCAAGTATGGATATATTTGAATTCCTTTTTGTCTGCAAAATGCAATTACTGGTGCCAGGCATTTTGTGAAGACCCTGGGCACAGTAGATAAGCCAAAGGGCAGTGCAGAGAATTGGTAATGCAATGAACCAGCTATGAATCTGAGGTATCTTCTGCAATTCTGTCAGGGGGCATGCAGGTATGCTTCTTTGAGGTACAAAGTAACAAGCCAAACCTTCTTGCCCAGCATGGGAAGGAGCTAATGTAGTGTCAACATTTTGAATTTCGGAACATCCAGGTAAGTATTTAGTATAGAAAGGTCCAGTATGGGTCTCCAGGCTTTGTCCTTTCTGGGGACCAGGAAAAGTCTTGAGTAAAATCCTTGTCCTTGCTCCTGTTGTGGCACTCTTTCAATAGCTGTCATGTCCATGAATGCTGTAATTTGTTTTTGTGCCTCTTCCCATTGATTTTGTGGCAGGTCTGGCATTCCTTTTAGCCTTGGTAAAGTGTGAAAGTGGAACCTGTAACCTTGAGACACAATATTAAGAACCCATTTGTCTTGGGTGATTGTATGACAATTGTGTGAAAAAAGTGCTAGTTTTCCCCCTAAGGGAGCTGCCAAAAGGTAAGTGCTTGGCATTTGAAGGGGGAAGTCATTGGGACTGTTTCCTATAAGGTTGTGACTTGTCTTCCCCTCATTTTGGGGTTGAATCACTCCACTGTCGTGGTCTGTAAGAGCCTTGGGGCTGAGATCCGCCTCTTGGGCATCTGTATCTGCCTCTTTGTGGTCTGTCTGACACTGGAAAGAACCAATTTTTTGAAGGCCAATTTCTGCTAAATCGAGGTGGCAGTACCTGTAAGAAATCCTTCACTGTTAGCATAGATTTTGCCTTATCCTCCATTTTCTTTAATACCTCTTCTGCCTTAACACCAAATAAAATATTCTGCTGCAAAGGTGCATCTAATAATTTTGCTTTATCATGATCAGGTAAACCTTGTTCTTTTAACCAAGCATGTCTTCGAATCCCAGAACCTGTAACTGCTGCTCTACAAGAAGCCTCTAATGAATCAAAACCACACTGCAAAGTATGTTTTCCCACTTGTTCAGCTGCATGCAATAAATCCTGCATTTCCTTATAGTCAGGATGTTCTGAACTTTTAAGCATTTTCTATTTTAACGGAGACATTAAATATTGTTGCTATTTAAGCATATGAAACTGGCAATTTAAAGCCCTCACTGCTAAAGTTGCAGAAGTGTAAACTTTCGTCCCCCATCTGTCTAATGCTCTGGAAATCCCTGTCAGAGGGAACTGGATTTTTAGCCATTGAAGCCTTTACCCCTTTGGGACCCTGGGAAATAGTTTCTGGGTCAGCAACAGGGTTTTTATAAAGATATTTGTGAGAGTCAGGTACTCTGTAGTATCTGTCTGGCTTGACTAGAGCAGGGGGCAAAGAATCAGGATTTAAAGTGGATTCAGAGAACACATCATCCACAACATTTAACACTGGCGGAATAGCAAGGGGCCTGTGCTGAGGCAGTAAAAGAAAGTCTCTGAGCCTTTTCTTGGATTCTGAGTAATCCTGGCCCTCCCAATGGAAATGCTCCCTTCATGGTATGTAAAGTTTCCCCAAGAGAGTAATCCTCAGGAGGAGAGGCTGAAGGAATTGATTCTTCAACGTCAGAATCCTCATAGTGGGATAAAGAGTATCCCTGGTCTGAAGAGGAATCCAAAGAAATGGAAACCTGGTCAGAAGAATCTTAGTCTGTATCCTGCCTAGGCCTTTTATCAGGAGGGGGATGGGAACCCCTATTCAGAGTAATTAAGTCTTCGGCCATTTTGAGCATCTGTTTTTTAGGCATGGAGGCCTGTCCAGGTGAATGCTGAACTTGCTTATTTGTCTTTAATGGAGTTTTAGACTTGGCTGAAGTTTTGATGGTAAGCTGTGAAGGTCTGAAAACATCCTCAGAAGCAGATGCCTGCTCAGCGGCTCCGGACCCATCTTAGGGGTTAGTTTCCGTAGGCCCAGTACCTTGAGTTTCCAGAGGCCTAGCCACCTCCACGTGGGAGTCGGAGGCGGCCTGTGGCTCTGAGGTAGCGGGCGTCAGGGGCTGCGAAAGTGACTCACTGAGAACTGGCGACTGGCCTAGAAGAGGCTTCGTCGTCATTTTTGGGCCTCGGATGCCTTTCCTTATCTTTGTCTTTGCGTTTTTTGTGTATTCCAGTCGTCAGTTGTTCTGATGGCATGGTATAATTGAACTTTCGGCCAAAATAATGTTGATCAAAGTCAAACTGACGTTTAATAGTGCGCTTGTTAAATCTAGCACAAAACCGACAACTAGTGACGTCGTGGTCTGGGCCTAGGCATGGAATACAGTAAGAATGAAAATCCTTATGCGGTATTTGCTTCCCACAAGAAATACAATTATTAATTTTTACTGACATTGGTCTGAGGCAAAAAATGTTTCCCCAACGGGGTACTTAGCTTTATTGAAGACTTCGGTTCTGAAATTCGAATTGAAAATCTCAGGAGTTGGCCGACCGGCACTTGCGAACTGCTTTTGCTTCGGGCACCGCGTGGCAAGAAAGACTGAAGAAAATGGCGTTGGCTGCATCTTGTATACACCTGGCGCAGTGACGTCAGGGAAGAAGCGACAGCAACTGACGCCGGACCAAGACTTATGAACTCTTGCCGACTGCGGGACCGCCTAAGGGCAAGATAACTCAAGTGTAATGACTGCAGCAGTGAAACATGAACATCTGATTTTAAGCCTGATTGTGTGGTGGCTGCACTGGTTTATGTTCTACTGCCAATTACGGTCTTACAATGTGGTTCTTTAGCTACCGTTCTTTGTATTCTTGGAGTTATTTGTATTTTCTGTACAGAACAGTCACATGGCTGAGGGCTGTGAATAAAACTTGAACTAGACTACCAACCAAAAGCATCTACTAAAGGATTCCAACTTATCCAGGAAGTTGCAGAAGATGAATTCCAATCCATTGCTTCATTTGTATTTATCCACACAGGATTGTGTAAGTGAGAATGTACCAACAGACTTGGACACTTTTCTCTTGAATGTGACAACACAAGAGAATTTACTATACAAGCTAAAAAGGCAGCAGTGGCAACGCCTCCATTTGGAGGCATGCTTACACTATTAGATCATTTCTTAATATTAGTAATACCTACCTATGGGGATGCACACCCAGATTTACTCAGAAAATGGCAAGTATTAAACAAAGAATTGCGTTTTAGTTATACAAGATAGTTATTAAAACATTTTGAGACTACTGAGCGAGAACTGTTTTCCTCTATTCAAAAACAGCAGCATGACAGAGCTACAGTTTATGGACTCAGTTTATGTTATGAAATTGGATGAGATTTATGTAAACATCTCATTATATGATGCCAAGCTGGAACAGATAAAATCTAAGAAAATAATATGATTATAAAGACTAAAAAAAATGGTCACATCTTCACTTGCCACACACAGCCAAGAAGATTTCTACGGCTGAACAACAGTCAACTACAAAAGTGGCAACAGCTCACTCTACATGTGAAAATTAATGTACCACCACTGTTATTTCCACTTCTAATACAACATCAGAAGAGCAAACACAGAGATTTGAGTGCTACAGCCAAGGAATCATCTGTATTGCCACAGGTTTTTTCCACTCTCCTGTTACAGATAATACTGTCTTGGAAAAGAGAGAGACAGACACAGATCTCAGAGCAGAGAGAAAAGGAAAAGAAGACTCTCCAGTGACTGGAGAGAACAAGATCAGAAAAAACAGCAACAGATATGAACTTTTTAGTGGTGAATCTGACTTGACTTAACTGAATCACAATGTTAGATATTAAAGAGAGGTCTTAGTATAGTACTGGCTACAGCTTCTAATCTAAATGATGTGATATTGAATTTAAGGTTATTTGGACGTAATTTGATGTGAACAACTATGTTTAAGAATGATAACAGCATGAACTTTGATCAATTCAAGAAGCCAAGTACATTTGCACCACAGAATGATGAGGCTATAAATTTTTACTGATTTGTGAAATGGAGATTTCTAGGAGATTAAATGAACCAAGACACTATTTTCAAAATTTAAGCAAGGATGAATCACAAGCCCTGCGACATTTAAAAAGTAATAAAGATTTTGTCATAACACCAGCTGACAAAGAGGGCAGTATCGTACTCATGAATTGTAAATACTTTATTGAAACTATTAGGTGATGAAAAGACCAACAAGAAAATATAGATTTACCTCAAATAACATAAACAAGAATGTTCAGGATGGCCTTAAATTGCTCTTCACCTTGAATAGAATTACTCAAGAATTGTACAACTATTTCATTGTAGAACATTCTATAGTTCCAAACATTAAAAGTCGCCCTAATTTACATAAATGTAGGGATAACCCACGGTTTGTGTCCAATAATTACACACAGAGGATGTACAAAAATGAAAAAGCTCCATCTAACATGAGGGATAATTTTGTAGATAGAGACTATAAACCAGAGGAGACTGAAAACATATCTGCAATTAATGAAATATGATACAGAGAAACCTTGTTTGGGCAAAATGCAATCTTCAAAGTATAAGATCACTTCCAAAGACAGGATCGTTTTGACATACGCAAGTGATATTCAGTATGTATGTGAGATTATAAACAAAAATTGAAAAATTCTGAAAGCAGATGCTACTCTTAGGGATATACTGGGTGATAAGCACTCTTTCACCTTCAAAAGGAATCATAACTTAAAACAGCATCTCTGCTGTAACTTGAATATGAGTGATGGTAATAAGTCCAAAAGGATTGGCACCCTTCCATGCAGAGCATGTTCATCCTGCAAGTATATTTCCAAATAGACAGTTTTTACATCCAATTTCAAAGGGGAGCTGCAAGTATAAAATGTATGCTGACTGTAGAACTAGACATGTAATTTATATTGCTATTTGTGATTCCTGCAATGGATATTACACTGGCAAAGCTGAAAGGCCAATAAAAGAATGAATATCCAAACACGTGATATTTGCTTGAATGATTTGAAAAGTCCCCTAACAAAGCATATAATTTTAAATGGTGGATACAGTTATTTCACGGTACTACAAGTTGTACATGAAAATATTAAGAGGGAATATCCTACAAAGCACCAAGAGAGAGGAACTGCATTGAATACATGAACTTCGGTTCAACAAATCAACAGCTTGAATGGTAATGTACTGATAAAGCCCGTCTGTAAGGGGCAGGAACTTCACAGGTAACATCTATGAATGTAAGTTTTATCAATGGAAACAGGCCATGCAACGTGGAAAGAAGTGTATTCTTTGATGCAGTTTCAGTATTTTGGGATTCAGTCTTTTCAAGTACACCTACATGTGTGCATGCATATACATATGTGGGTGTGTGTGCATATGTTTGACATATATATATATATATATATATACATACATATACATATATATATATATATATATATATATATATATATATATATACATACATATACATACACGTATATACAAGCTATTATTTCTTCTTGCATCACTCCTTGCAACCTAGGCTGAACCTGCACATGGTAAAGTACAATCAATGTTCTACCCCAGTTAAAAATAAATAAATACATTTCCCAAAATAGCCACATTACATTCATGATATCATAACCTGCAACTGATTAGAACACAAACACTATTACACAGCAAAATGAAATGCTTGTCTATATATATATATATATTGAGAAAAGCACCTTGGGCACCATTGTTAGCTTCTGCAGCATCCTCCACTGCAGCATCATCATCATCTTCATTGTCATCCTCCTCATCTCCCTGGTCTAGCTGACCTTCTGGATTCTCAGCTACTACAGCATTTTCAGCTGGAAGATTAGCAGGATGTGCAGCAGCATTCTGTACCACAGCAACACCTTCCCCATGGCCCTGGACAATTTTAAAAATGCAACACATATGTCATAGCTAAATTACTAACAGTGAATCACCTAAATTTTAAGGTACAGGTGTTCATTTACTAGAATATAAACAATATTTTTGCACTTACTAAAGATGGAGTATTTCGATAATTAGCTAGGAACTACACACACAAAAATAAGTTTAGTACTCATCATAAAATTCTGTGTTCATTTTCATTCTACCTCAACAGATGGGTTTGGATCAGACCCTCAGATCCAACTTGGTCATTATTTTAGCTCACAGCCATGAAAAAGTTCTCAAGATCCTCCCTTACCCATCATACATCAACCCATGACATACCTCAGATCGTGTTTGCTGGTTTACATATGTAAGAATTATCATACAGTATAGACACAGAAAGCCATAACCTGGAGCTCAACAATGAACAGAGACGTCCTTATAATTTCTTGCTCTTCCAGGAAATCAAATGGTTAAAAGGTTGGGAGGTTTTTTTTTTTTTTTGGGGGGGGGGGGGGGCTGAGGAAGAATGAAAATTGACAACACAGATGGAATGCTGTACATAACTTTTTTGCCTGATGTCACTTTTCATTCATTCCTCAACAGTTGGGACAGAGTACTCTATTACCTAATATACCATGTGGACTCTAAAGATATTCCTGAGCACAGATGAGCCAAAAGCTGCTTTTTCCTGAGACCACATTTAGTTTGTAACAAGTAATAAAGGTATGACGATTGGACCAAGCTACAGCTGCACATATATATTCTACAGAAGCCCTAGACAGAAACAATAATGTAGCAGCCATGGACCAAGTTGAATTGGCTTTTAATAGTTTTGATAGTGACAAACCCAAGATGTTGTACAGAAATGCAGTCAGTCAACCATCTGGCTAAAGTTACTTTTGCCACTTATTTGCTCAATTGTGAGTCTGCAAAGGAGACAAATAATTAGTCATTTTTTTCTAAAATCCTTTGTTCTATTCAAATAAAAATACAACTGTCTGAACATCCTTTGTGTAGAGTACATTCACCTTTACTTGTTAATTTAGGAAATAAATCTGGCAGACTGATGGATTGGTTGTTAGATTCCGACACCACCTTAGAAAGTAAAGGATTAGTTCGTAATGCTACTCTATCCTTGGGAAAAATCAGGCCAGGAGGTTTAGAAGACAAAGCTTTTAACTGTGAAATTCTTCTGGCACACGTGATCATTACTAAAAGTAACAGTCTTCCAGGTCAGAAAATGAAGATCACATTTTGTTGCTGGCTCAAAGCAAGAATGAATTAAGGCCTGCAGTACCAGCTAAGTCCCATGAAGGAGTTGGATCTTTATGACGAGGTCTCAAGAGAAGAGTCTTTCAAGAAGGCTTTACAGACTTTGGATAAAGCCAGGAAAGAGCTCTCAAACCAAATTAAAAACTAGGTACGGCTGTCAAATGAACTCTAATGGTAAAGCAGCTAGCTCCTTCAATGAAAATTGTCGCCAAAAACTCTAGAACACAGTGTAGTGGGCAGAAAAAAGGGGTCAATGTACCCGATTCGCCCAAAAAACAAATATATTCCAATTACTTCTATAAAGTTTTCTGCTGGAAGCTATACGGGAAGATAAAGAATGAAACAGGATGAGAGCATCAGTTCTCTGGCTATTAAAGGAAACGGAGAAACCATGCTGTTGGGTTTGAGATATTCGGATGAATCATGCCTGTTGGGTGAGACAGGAGGTCTGGATCCAAAATCCAAGATGGGTAAATCAGAGGAGGCCAAAGACAGGGGGACAAAATCTATCAAGGCCATTAAGGTGCAATGAGAATGACTTTACTCTTCAACCGGACAGCTTTCTGCAGGAACTTTGGGATTAGGGGAGTTGGGAGATAAGCACAGAGGAGACCAGGGGAACAATCGTGGAAGAGGGCATCCCTCGGTGATTCCCCCAGTAGAGAGATTACAGCAAAGAAGCTGCTGCACTTGTCGTTTAGGGGGGAGATGCCAACAGATTCCAGCAAGACTGGCCCCATCAGTGAAAAATCATTTCTGCCACTCATGTTGAGAGAGCACTCATGAGGTAGTAGAATGAACCTGCTCAATTTGTTTAAAATCAAACTGGATTTCCCTGGAATGCACGTTGCTACCAGAAACTGGTTGGTTGAAATCACCCACTGACAGAGCTTTGACATAAGGCATACTCTATCTGGTTTTTCCTTGTTTATGTACCAAACGACTGACATTTTCTGTTTGGATCGTAATTGTCCTGAAAGGGAGAGAGTATTGGAAGACCTGCAACACTCACAGCACTGCTCATTTCCAGGACATAGCTATGCGAGTTGGTTTCTTCGGGGGACAAAGTGCCTTGGACAGTCTTCAAAAAGAAGTGCCTCCCCAATCTTAGAGGTATCCGTGGTTTTGGGCAGAGGGAAAATGAAAGGGCAGCCTTATAAAACCTGACCCTATCGAATCCTCCACCAGCTCTCATCTGAGCTGACATATGTTGGTAAAGAACTGACCATTCTGTTGCTAGTACCCACTGATTAATTCTCACAAAATCTTTCTAGGACTGCAACTATAGCCGTTTACATTCATCCCAAGGCTTGAAAGATCAGTCAGGCTGAGATGTGGTACTGCATATTTTTCTTACTTGGAATCTTATAGTTTATACTCGACAGAAGAAGGGAGGCTCGTCACCAATACTTTGCTGAAGATTGCTCCTATGAATTCCAATGTCCGAGTCGGGTCTAACTCGGATTTGTTTTAATTTATAGTGATTCCAGGATAGCAGCAAGTCTGGAGTACCTAATCTCTCACTCTTAGTAGATGCTTGGTCGGGGTGGTAATGAGCCAATCGTCCAAGTATGTAAACACCCAGAATCCCCTACAATCTCAAGTGAGCTGCTACCAATGCCATGCATTTGGTGAACAGTCTAGGGGCTGACTGAGGTGAGACCAAAGGGCAGTATTCAGAACTGGTAATGACCAACTCCCAGGCAGAAGTGTAAAAATGTTCTGGATTGTCTGCTCATTTTTTCAGTGGTAGTATGCATCCTGAAATTCTATACAGCACATCCACTTGTTCTTGCACAAAAAGGGAAGGATGGACTGAACCATGACCATCTGAAACGGAGCTAAACTGACCTGTTCAAGTTGCTGTGATCCAGAATCAGTCTCCAGTCCCGTTTTCTTTGGCACTAAAGAATCTTGAGCAAGTTCCGGATTACATCTGGTCTGGTGGGACCTCTTGGATGACTTTTTACAGCAACTTTTGTTTCTCTAGTGCTGCTTTCCTTTGACAGGGTGGAATACCAGGAAATTTGCATGTAGATGGGGATGAAAACTAAGGTGTACAAGACTGTGGTGCGACCAGTACTAATGTATGGTACAAAAACCTGGGCAGTAAAGGCTGAACAGTTGAAGGCGCTAGAGGTGATCTAAATCAAGTGCCTGAGAAGGGTGGTAGGATGAGAGCAGAAGCCAAATTAGCTCCAACTGCAGAAAAGATAGATGGCGGTTTGGACATATACAGAAAAGTAGACAATCTGGTGAGGAAGATTTGAGACAGACAGGAAGAAGGTAAAAGGAAGCAAGGATGTCCAGGAAACAGGTGGAAGGATTGTGTGAAAAGATCTGCGACAGTTACTCGTGAGTGTCGAAGGCAGGAGTGTGGCACTGAATCAAGCAAGTTGGCGACAATTAACAATACCCCGACCTCATGTAAAAAAAAAAAAAAAAGGGAAACAGGGGGCTGAGGATGATTATGATGGAGGTAGAAAGGAAGAGAAAATTATGTAACCTCTGGAAATAATCTTCTCGCCCACATAACTTTTGTAATGTCTAACCAGGCTCTCGGGTGGCGTGATAAATGACCCAGATTGCCGCCACAGGGGGACAATCAGGCATCCTTTCAGGAGCGCTGGTAGGGTCCGTCAAAGAAAGAATCTCTAGGACCCAGATTCTATGGACCTCCTCTGCTACAAAGGCGGTATCTTCCACTTGAATTCCCCTCTGCCTCAGGAGGAAACTACCTCCACAAGGATCTTGGAAAGGACCCTGAGATCTCTTGAACTACATTTTTCATTCTACTTGCTGGTTCCTGGAGAAGTTCTTTGAAGGGTCAAAATACATACTCCCAATGCAGAAAGTATTTCCAGCCTGCTCGCACCTGGAGTGTGTGTCCTTCAATTTGGGGCCAAATAAGGAGGAACCATTAAAAAAAAGTACTGACAAAACGAGTACTTTTAAGGGCTCTGTAAAGTCACACAAGCACATCAAGCAAGTCTCCTAATGGAAATGTTTGAACCCACTGCCCTTCAGGTACCCTCAGCTACATGAGAGATAAGCCTCACGGATGAACTTGAGGTAGACTGAAGGGGTTGCCAACTGTGAAGTCACAGAAGCCTAAGCCTCAACAGTAGTGGTCCCAGAAAGGGATTTTTAAAGTTGTGTAATCAAGTCGTTCTGAAGTCTTGTGAAGTGTGTCAAGTAGTTAAACAAATAGAGGGCAAAAAATCACTCTGGCATATACACACTTCCAAAACCTGTCCAAAGCCTTAGACTCCCTGTTAGGGGGATGGACAGAGGAACTTTGCCCTGATAGTTCCTTCCTAGTGGCCACCACCATGACCATGGCATCTACAGGCACTCCCTGCTCCAGAACTTCCTCCCTACAGGTGGTGAAACAATCCAATCTGGTTTCTTGGGGTTTGGCTCAACTGTAACATATTTCTTCCATGCCTGAATAGAGATCAAGTCAATGAGCTCACTGGCTTGCGAAGTGACCCAGAAGGTAGACATGGCAGACCCAAATGCCTTCAGGAATACAGATTCCTCTAGGAAAAGATAGTCAGTAGACCACCCACTCCTCTACTTAAAGATTTCAAGAATGTCTCAATGAGATGTCTTCAGGTGGTAATCTTGAGGACCATCTTCCCCTTCATCGAAACAAGTATCCTTGATGACACTTCAAGTGCCTCCTCTTGCACTTCCTCTTCCTAGGGACTTCTTCAGTTGGATGCTCCAAAGTATTCAAAGAGATGGTGATACTCTACTGGGTAATTTGGAAACTTTGGGCTGGCTGACCCTGTGGCACAGAAAGTTGTGGCACAATGGGCAGAGACTCACAGGATTCAAAGGGAAGATCCAAGGGGTTAAGGGCAGTCCATCCGGTAGAACCCTCCCTCCAACACCTCAAAAGCAGAAACATCTCGGGAGAAAGCAGCAGACAGTCGAGAAGCCATGATTCCATCCTACTGGCTGCTCCCCCTGCCCCGAAGGCATTACACACAAGGCAGAGGTCTGAGATTAGCTGTCCAAGGCTCCCAGGAACAGACTGCTCCAACAACTTTAGTCAATTCTAATACCCAAGAACCAACAGGGGCATTATGGCTACGAGAGTCATCCAGCGCCAAAACAGTCTAAGCCAGTGCAGGCAAGACACAGTCTCAGAGCCAAATATACTATAGATCCAGCCAGACGGTCCCAGCAGATTCAGATCCAGGGTCTCCAAAACAAAAGGATGGACCAAAGAAAGAGCAGTGATAAGTGGAGTAGCATGAATAAGGAATTCCTGACCCAAAGGTGTAGAAGTAGAGAAAACACCATTCTCTATCTGCACAGACACACATTTCCTAATCAGTGTCCACATCAACTAATGTCAGGAGTTCTGGAAGAGTGAGAGCAAGTGACCAACGGCAACTTGGGAGTGCCAGCTGGACTCAAGGTACAGGAAGGGTCCCTAGAAGGCACCGGGTCTATTAAAGGAGAGTATGTTGTTCTTGGTAAGGGCTTCAGATCCTACAAAAAAGGATCTGAGGAAGCCTTTTTAGAATCCGAAGCTGACTGGATCAAAATAGTCTTTGGATCAGACTCAAGGTGCTTCTTCCTAGGTGGTTCTATGGGTGCATCCAACAAAGGTGGTTAAGAACCAGAATGTCCCAAAGGCTTTGAGAAAAGCTCCTTAAGTTTAGATTTGGGGGATGAAGCACAGAAATATTCTCCAAGAATGAAGATGGTAGTAAACCTTTCAGGATCAAATTATTTTTTTCTACCTGCGATGACTCTAGAATTGAAATCCTTACATACTGAGCAATCAAACTTGTCAATGGTCTGAAACTAAACAATAAATGCATAAAGCAAGTGCATAAGACAAGGGAAACTTGTGCCCACATTTCTTGAAGCCAGACGGACATTTTTCACCTTTTGCAGACATTCTCAGAGACAGGAAGGACTAGAGAGAAGTATAATTTTTTTATAGCAGAAGAAATCAACAATAGAAAAATATACCAACAGTAAAATTAGACCACGCTAAAAGTACAAAGGTTATAAAAGAAGGAAAAGGAGGGCCCTACCAACAATGCTAAGTAAAATTACACAAAGTATTAGTATAAAAATAAGGGGAGGTAAAAGTTAAAATGTAGTTAATGAATCACAGAATTAATATAAAATTATTAGTATAGAAATAGAAAATTCACAACTTATTTCCCACTGAAACACCCAAGAGCTCAGAGCTCAAAGCAACCAAGTCTAAAATATGATGGTGGTAAACGACACCTGAGGTATGTTGGGAGTTGTTGGAACTAAAGAGCTTTTTAGGGCCACAAGCTAAAACAACAGCAGAGTCAGATCATAGGGTCAGATCCACACCAAACTGTTGAATAAATGAAAAATGACAGATTCAAGCATTTCAAGTTATATCAGGCACGTTCTTTTCCTGCTTCGAAAAAGAGTCAACCAGCATGAAATTACCTATATGCATACAGCATCTAAACACTTAAGGCATTTCCTCTGCACTATATACTGTAACTTAAAACAAGTAAACTCAGTGGTATCCTCGAAGTCTCAAAACAACCCACTAAAGTGTAGTGGGTCTAAAAACAAAACAGTGTAAGAAACTTCTCGGTGC
The DNA here is from genome assembly GCF_019279795.1 of Protopterus annectens. NCBI lineage: Eukaryota > Metazoa > Chordata > Ceratodontiformes > Protopteridae > Protopterus > Protopterus annectens. The sequence continues at coordinate 459,946,564 of NC_056731.1, forward strand.
GGAAGATTTTCAGTCCATATATTTCTAGTTAATCACTGTATATTAATCAGATCAGACAATACTAGTAGAAGTAGCGAACGTAAACTCGTCAAGTCAAAAAGTAATAGAAAATATATAATTCTACAGCATTACTAAGTATTCAAAAGTAATCCAAGCAAGGCAGGCAGTCTGTTTCCAGTCGAAAATCCTTTAAGTACACAGACAAGCGATCCAAGTAAAACAAAAATAGAGTAATAATTTCCTCACAAGCTTTCTAAATATATATATACTTTTTATAGGTTCATAGGTTCATACTAGGCTATCTGCCCAAGGGCATTTATAAGCCTAGCCCATAGTTATGTGGCTTTCGCCACCCCTTTAGTTTGAATAAAAACTATGCCTATCATTTTTCTGTGCCTCTGTCAAGCAGTGACACTGAAGTAATCCCTGGGGTATATCTGCGATCTCCCATCCATTGGTCAAGATTCCTCTTGAACAAGGCCAGTGAGGTGCTCTGCCTCACATGTACCGGGATTTTGTTCCACAGCATAGGGAGTCTCTGGGTGATGAATCTGTCCCTCCAGCACGTTCTGTTTATAACCGTGTCAAGGTTTAAGTCTCCGCCCTTGTGGTTCTGAGGGATCTAGATTTTTGAGGTGAAGCATATTCATCAAATCTGGGTTTGACATGGCCTTATATGTCAGGCACAGGTCACCTCTGAGCAAGCGGTATGAGACTGAATAGAGCTGGAGTTCTTTCAGTCGGGCAGCATAAGACATATTTTTGAGACCCTTTATCCTTTTGGTGAGGAACTTTTGGGGCCTTTCAAGCTGCATCAGGTGTCTGGTCAGATACATTCGAACGGGCATTGTACTCAATCATAGGTCTAATGAGTGATGAGTACAGGGGACGATGACCTCCCTTGATCTAGATGTGAATCCCTTCATGATCAGGTGGGCGATATAGAAGGTTTTCCTAACTACTTTAGCAACATGAGTGTCAAATGAAAGGCTACTGTCAACTTGGGTCCCCAGATCCCTGATGACTTTTTCTGTGCTCAGTGGATTGCCATCTATATGGTAGCTAGGGGTAACCTTGTTTTTCCCGAAGGGTATGACTATGCATTTTTTGGCGTTTAACTTCAGGCCATGGCTCTGGCACCAGTTATCCATTTCTGTGAGGCCCTTCTGGAGGATATCTGTGTCAGATGTGTTTTCGACTATGGCCAGTTTGCAGTCATCTGCAAACTTTGTCAGCCATAACCCTCCTGTGTTTGCTTGTACTTCAGAAAAGTAGATGCCGAACAAGAGTGGACCCAGGACTGAGCCCTATGGGACACCACTTGTGACAGGCTTTGAGTCTGACATGGCTCCAGCAACTCTGACCCTGTGGGTTCTGTCGCTTAGCCAGTTTGCAACCCATCTTGTGATGTATGGGTTTACATTCAAGCTGATGAGTTTTTCGATGATACCTGAGTGGGGTATTGTGTCAAGGCCTTTGCCAGGTCGAGGTAGGCTGTATGGACTGCCTTTCCCTCATCAATGGCCTTGGTGACTGTCTCGAAAAGTCAACCAAGTTTAAGAGGCAGGATCTGCCTTTGACAAAGCCAAACTGGGTTGGATCCAAAGTCTGCAAGTTCCTATGTCTTTATTTATGAGTTCCATTATGATCCTCTCCATGGCTTTGCAGATAAGGCTTGTCAAGCTAATGGGCGGTAATTTCCAGGGTCTGTGGAGGCACCGCCTTATGAAGTGGGACCACAGTCGCGTGCGCCACTCCTTGGGTACGTATCCTGAGGTGAGGCTAAGATTAAACAGCTGTCCTAACTGTGGGTTTAATTCCTCGTTGAGTTCATGAAGCACACAGCCGGGACACCATCCGTCCCATGGATGCTGTGTTTTTGCCTTAGTGAGGGCAGTTCTCACCTGGGCATTGGAGATGTTTGGGGGGGCTACAATCCTCTGGAATAGATATCTCTCCTTTTGGGGGGAGGGGGGGGAGAAGTTTGCACTGAACCTGTCAGCCAGTATGTTAGCAATGTGTGTAGGTTCAGTCATTTTCACATCATTTTGAACTAATTCTGAGCATATCTGGGAGTTTCCTCCTAGGTTTCTAACATAGCTAAAGAAGGCCTTATGATTGTCTTTAGAGTCCTTGGCGATTTTTCTCTCAAAATTTGCCTTGGATGATTTTATGAGAGCTCTTAGTTTTTTACTTATAATGATCAAAGGTGTCTTACCTTTCAAGGATTTTGCTCTATCTTGTAGTAGCTTCCTCCTTTTGTTGTAGAGCTTGTTTATGGCTGGGGTCAGGCATGGGAGTGGTTTATTGTGCTGTAAAACAAAGTGTTATTGGTACACATGTTAAATTCACATCCCTTCTCCCATCAGTGTGACATTCGAGCTAGTCCTGCCCTACCTAGTAGCTGTCATAATAATATATAGCCCTAATGTACTTTAATGGTACATCTTATTTAACCAAATTATTAAGTAGATTATTAAGTCTGTGATTTTATCCAAGGCAATATACTACATGGCTGGAAATATATCAACCTTAGCTCATTTTGCGATCAACAATTATATATAAATATATATATACATATACATTTTGCATGAAAAAATCAGTTTCTATTTTCATAATCTATTGTTAACAAAGATCGCTTTCGTCCTTCTAGACTTCTTCAGGTCTGTGTACAAGAACCATAAAAACCTATATAATTGTATAATTAGTTAGTATTGTTATTATCATCATTTTGAATAAAGTGAAAAAAAGAGAACCAGAAAAAAATAAAAATAAGAAAAAATGTATGTATGATGATGGAAACAAAATATACACTTAAATTTCAAATAATTTAAAATGGTATTTAAAACCAATTTGTAGAAAAAAATAAAATAAAATACAGTCATGTAAACAATGTGGCAATTTTCTAAGTTCCAGTGCACTTTTAATTGACCAGTGGTAGTTGAGTCCAGGCCTTCTAAACGAGTTCAGCTTTAATTGCCACATGAGTTCATGTTTCTCCAGAATATTCGGGATGTCTCCTTCAAGATCACCCATGTCTATGCGATCCAGGATCTGGAACTTAAAACCTGTGTGTCTTTTATGAAGAGAAAGGTGTTTGGCTAGTGCATTATTTTTACATCCAGAGCGGATTTCTGACAGATGAAATGAAATCCTTCGCTTGAGTTTATTTACAGTCTTGCCCACATAGAATGCATCACATTCATTGCACTGTGCCCTGTAAATTACCTTTTTACTGTTACAGTCACCCCCTGCACTGCTTTTAAATGATCTTCTTTAAATAAGGGCAATAAAAACTATCACCTTGCTGTATAAATATACAAAATGTACAATTAGTTTCACATCTTTTAGTGCTTTTCTCAAATGGTCTAGGTTTAAATTCAACAAAACTTCTAATATTCCTGGCCTTCCTATAAACAAATGATGGGGCTTCACCTAAGATGTTAATCAGAAAAGGGTGTCCCTGTGACAATGTCCCAGTTTTCTTCAATAATATTTTTGATACTGTGATAATCCAAAGTGTATGTCAGGATGCAGCTATTTTTGCATTTGTTATTCTCTGTGGAATTACTTAACATTTTTCTTCTGGGGAGGTTGAGTGAAGGTGCTTCAGTCCTTTTCAGTTCTATAATGGGTTCCAGGATGTTTTTTTTACATCTGACTTTCACAGCCTCTCACTAGAAAATCATTCTCTAAGTTGTTCAGGTTTCTCAAAAATGGTTCCATCTCTGTGGTAATTCGAGCTAATCTATAGCCTTGGGATTTCACTACATTATACTTGGTTTTTGTAGGATGTAGACTTTTACTGTGTTGGTTTTCTGAATAGATCAGTGGTGATTCTGTTATTGTTGATGTCCTTGGAAATCTGCATATCTAAAAGTGGTTGAAGTACAGCTATGGGAAGAGGTAAACTTCAGGAAGGGGGTTGTCTGATTGAGGTAAGTGATAAAATCTCCAAGCTGCAAGGTGTCACCTTCCCACATAATAAAGACATAGTCAATAAAACATAAATAGCATGTGATATGCTGCATGTAGTCTGTGTTGTTCATAGGTTCATAGGTTTATACTAGGCTATCTGCCCTAAGGCATTTATAAGCCTAGCCCAAATTTTTGTGGCTTACGCCACCCCTTATATGAAAAAATACTGTGCCCATTAGTTTGTTGTGCCTCTGTCCAGCAGTGACACAGAGATGATTCCCGGGGTAAACCTACGATCTCCCATCCACAGGTCAAGATTTCTCTTGAACAGAACCAGCGAGGTGCTCTGCCTCACATGGACCGGGATTTTATTCCACAGCATAGGGAGTCTCTGAGTGATAAATCTATCCCTCCAGCACATCCTATTTATGTCCGTGCTAAGGTTTAAGTCGCTTGCTCTACTGGTTTTGGTGGATTTGGATTTTTTGAGGTGGAGCATGTCCATTAATTCCAGGTTGGACATGGCCTTGTATGTCAGGCACATGTCACCTCTAAGCAGACGGTATGCGACTGAATAGAGCTGGAGTTTCTTCAATCTGGCAGCATATGACAGATTTTGGAGTCCCTTTATCCTTTTGGTGAGGAACTTTTGGGGTCTCTCCAATTGCTGCAGATGTCGGGTGAGATACATCTCGAATGGGGCACTGTACTCGATCATTGGTCTGATAAGTGAAGAGTACAGGGGAACAATGACCTCACTAGATCTGGATGCGAATCCCTTCATGATCAGGTGGGCAATGTAGAAGGTCTTTCTAACCACTTTAGCAACGTGAGTGTCAAAAGAAAGGCCACTGTCAACCTGGGTCCCCAGGTCCCTGATAACCTCTTCTGTGCTTAGTGGATTGCCACCTATATGGTAGCTTGGGGTTACCTTGTTTTTCCCGAAGGGTATGACTATACATTTTCTGGTGTTTAACTTCAGGCCATGGCTCTGGCACCAGCTATCTGTTTCCGTGAGTCCCTTCTGAAGGATATCCGTGTCCGATGCACTTTCCACTATGGCGCCCAGTTTGCAGTCGTCTGCAAACTTTGTCAGCAGAAGTCCTCCCATGTTGGCCTGTACTTCTGAGAAGTAGATGCCGAACAATACGGGGCCAAGGACCGAGCCCTGTGGGACACCACTTGTGACCGGCTTGGAGTCTGACATAGCGCCAGCAACTCTAACCCTGTGGGTTCTGTCCTTAAGCCAGTTTGCAACCCATCTTGTGACATATGGGTTTACATTTAAGCTGGTAAGTTTTTCTACAATACCCGAGTGGGGTATTGTGTCGAAAGCCTTTGCAAGGTCAAGGTAGGCTGTATGGACTGCCTTTCCCTCATCAATGGCCTTGGTGACTATTTCGAAGAAGTCGACCAAGTTCAAAAGGCATGATCTTCCCTTGACTAAGCCAAACTGGGTCGGGTCCAATGTCTGCAAGTCCCCTAAATCTTTGTTTATGAGCTCCATTATGATCCTCTCCATAGCTTTGCAGACTAGACTTGACTAGACTTGTTTAACACAAAGTCCTCCTCCCATTTGCCCAGGGCTATGTTAGCTATGCTGGGAGCCATGGCAGCCCCCATTGCTATACCAGTTTTTTGTTTGTAGTGTTTGCCACTGAAAGTAAAGAAATTGAAGTCCAGTACAAGATTAATGAGCTTGCTTAACTTTTGCAGTTGTGCCTGTGTACCCTGATATAGTTTCTTAAGACTCCATAGCTGCTGTTATACAGTAATTGTGAGGGAGCACTGTGTACAAGGATTCCACATCAATAGTTACCAAAATACTGTCAGCTTCCACTGTAATGTTTCTTATTTTCTTGAAAAAATCCATCGAATCTCTTATGTACGACTTATTCTTTTCTGCTAGAGGTTTCAGCAAGTAATCAAGGTAAATGGCTGAGGCTTCAGTAAGGGAACCTCCACTTGCTACCACCGGTCTATAAGGTGGGTCTTCTCTGTTCTTGTGCGGCTTTGGTATTCCAAAAAAGTAAGGTAAACGTGGGCATGGGCTCCATAAATAATTATAAAGATTTTCAGTGATAAGTTTTTCTTCCATGGTATTCACTAAATGGTAATAACAATACTAACTAATTATACAATTATATATGTTTTTGTGGTTCTTGTACACAGACCTGAAGAAGTCTAGAAGGACGAAAGCGACCTTTGTTAATAGATTATGAAAATAGAAACTGATTTTTACAAGCAAAATGTATATGTATATATATTTATATATAAATTTTGATCGCAAAATGAACTAAGGTTGATATATTTCCAGCCATGTAGTATATTTGCCTTGGATAAAATCAAATCTACTTAATAATTTGGTTAAATAAGATGTACCATTAAAGTACATTAGGGCTATATATTATTATGACAGCTACTAGGTAGGGCAGGACCAGCTCGAATGTCACACTGATGGGGGAAGGGATGTGAATTTAACATGTGTACCAATAACACTTTGTTTTACAGCACAATAAACCACTCCCATGCCTGATAAAAAGTATATATATATTTAGAAAGCTTGTGAGGAAATTGGTACTCTATTTTTGTTTTACTTGGATCGCTTGTCTGTGTACTTAATAAAGGATTTTCAACTGGAAACAGACTGCCTTGCCTTGCTTGGATTACTTTCGAATACTTAGTAATGCTGTAGAATTATATATTTTCTATTATTACTTTTTGACTTGAGTTTACGTTCGCTACTTCTACTACTATTGTCTGATCTGATTAATATACAGTGATTAACTAGAAATATATGGACTGAAAATCTTCCACACAGAGAAGTTTCTTACACTGTTTTATATACTGTAACTTAAAAACCTCCAAAACAATTTTACATTACGCACAGCTAATACATATATACACAGAAAAACACACTTGCATAACTATTAAACCTTACTAAGCTTTCTTAGTTATGAGCTCATACAGGTTCCAATCAACAAACACCATCAATATTACAGAAACACTGCGTACTTTAACTTAACAGTCTTGACTGGTTAGTAACAGCTAGCAGCATACTTTGTTAACTAAAAAAATGACTTGCTCTTTTACCATCTCAAGAAATCATCCTTGAGTAGCTGTGTTTACAAATTCCTTCTCTCCTCAAACTCCAAGGTCTGCAAAATTGAGACATAACTGCATCAGCTCACTTAAGGTAGCTCAGGATTGCCAGTAGAATATGAAAAAAACTAAATACACCAGTCTGAAGTTGTGTGAAAAAGAAACTGTTACTACTACATAATGCAGTGGTTAGAAATGGGTCCAAATGAGGATACCTAAAAGTAGGAATCTCAAAGGAGCATACAGCAGGCCATTTGCCAGAGGATGCTAGCCTGTGGGTGGGAAATACAGGTGTTAAAGTAAACTTGTCATAACCATAGCTATTTAAATGATTACTGGTGCAGTTGCCCAAGCAAATGAGTTATATCCTTCCAAACATACATCAGCCAAGCCAGATTACACAGCTTCAGGGTACTTTCCTTGCGACAAAACCATTAGGCAGTTCAAGCTAATCTTTCTCGAGGAAAAAAAATAAATATATAAGTTTGTATGCCAAGCCCTTCAGAGCGTCCATGACAACTGAGAGAGCAAGAAGGTGGAGTCCTGAAGGGCTTAACTAGCAGTAAAACTATATAAACATGTCCAAATCCTGACAAAACATACTAAAAAAACTAAGGGAGATGGAGGGGGCTGCAGCTACTACAGGAAAGATCATTCAAATATATACTCATGTTAAGTTAGCTTACACAACTGTATTACACTCATTACACTGATCATTGCTGCAATATATAAACTATACAGGCATATTACCATAGCTTGCAACGTTTGGGTGGTTGAAGGGGAAGAGTCTAGTAGCTTCTGGATAAGGGTCCTAGCAAAGTCTGATCTAGACCTAGAGAAGTAATCAAGCTTGTAGCGCTATGTAAAAGAATGTATAGAGGACCACGGTGCAGCTTCTAGAATATAACCCTTTCCAAAAAGCTATGCATGAAGCCAAGGCCTTGGTACAGTTAGCCTTGACCTTGCCTGGAACAGTTCTGTTGTGATGAAAAAGTACAGTTGTGCAATACCTTACTGTACAGAACAGTAACTGTCCTTTTCATTGTTGCAGTACTCATCATGTGTGATCTGCCTGCCTGCATACCAAAGCCTCTACATCCTCCCAACATTGGACACAGGTGTAAGGCATAAAGGTGAGGTGTGCATAACCAATACTCAAAAATGAAGTACCCCAAAATAACTAAAGCAACCCTAAAAAAAAGGAGGACATGTACATACAGGTGGAAAGAAGATAAAAAGGGCAAGAAACACTAAGACCCCTCAGCCAGCAGTGTGTTCCCAACAGAAGAAAGAAAAGGGGGAAGGACGGAGGGACTGAACACTGCAACAGTGAAAATGACATCTACTGTTACGGTAAAACTGTACACAATTGCATTATGTCTTTCCTTATCACTGTTGCAGTATTCATCACATGTGGGAGATTACCAAAGCTACTGTAAAGGACGGAAGGAGGAAGGCACAAAGGTTCCCTCCATACACTCATTAAGGGTAGCCATGATAAATCCTGCTCTGGAAAGGACATCCACCTTACAATGTTTAATCAAGTGTGGACAGAGGACCAAAAAGCAGCTTCTAGGATGGATCTAGTGTCCAAACCCTTGAAAGCTTCAGAACCAAAACTATGCAAGGAATAACAAATAGCCTTACAAGTCCAGGAGAAGATGGTTTGCTCAGAAACTGCCAAACGCAATGTCCTGGTATGAAAGGAAACAAAGAAACTGCTCTGAGTTGTGGACAGCCTTTGTCGTATCCAAATAATACCGAAGCTGCTTCTGTAAACCCAAGATGTAAAGAACCTTCTCATTAGCAAATTGTGCGAAAGGAAAATAAAGGAAGTGAGCTGGATTAGATTAAGGGACAAGTTACTGGCCACGTTGGACAGAAAAGGATTAGTAGGCAAAGACAACCTATCCCTATAATAAAAAAAAAAAAAAAAAAAAAAAAAAAAAGAAATGATCAAAAAAAAAAAAAAGGATACCCCACCAGCAGAGTCTGAAATAACAGTAACCAACAAAACAGCCTTCCAGGTGCAATGCTGCAAGGCAAAAGAACTGGGCTTGAAACAAGTTTTTCAAGGGGAAAATTAAAGGTCCCAAGGGGGAGAAATACATTTTCCTGGGGGGCTTGATATGAAATACGCCCAAAGAATTGTTACACCTTAAACCCAGAGACCAAAAAGTAGGTTCATGGGGAAGATTACTCATGTTGGAAAGGATCATACAGAACCTCACTGAGATGGGATCCTGGTGATGCTTCAGACATGACAAAATCTTTTCCATTTAACCACAAAGGAATTTCTATTAGTGGATTTCCTGGCCTCCTATACAACCCTAAGCACATCCTCCGAAAAGTGATATTAAAAATGAATTAAAACCCTCTCACTCAAAGTGTCAATTCAAGATTGAACAAATTGGGGGGGGGGGGTGTGACACCCTTTGTCTTGTGTGAGAAGAGTTCATCATGCCCTTGTGCAGGACCCTGAAAAGGGTAAGCATACAGGAACTCCCTTCCAAGTAAAGAACATGACATCCACCTTTTAAGTTAGAAGACCTTGGACTAACATGTGAGGAAGTAGTCTTTTCAGAATAAAGAAAAAAAGATCCACTTATGGAATAACCCACTGATGTACTAGGTCCAGAAACACCCATATGTGAAGCATTTATATACGAGGTTGAGTACTGGACCTGCTCAGAGTCGGCTGCAAAGTTGTACTCGGAAGGGAAGTTGACAGGCTGAAGCATTACCTGATGGTGGATAGTAAAATCAGACTAACAACTAGACTGCAAAGAAAAGACTTCATGTTCACCTGCTTTTAATGTACCACAGGACTGGGGCATTGTCTGCAAAAAGTCTGGGTGACCACAGAGAATGGAAGGCCTGTGGAACAAAAATGAGTGCAGTCATCTCCAGGTTGATATGGTCTGACCAGTGAAGGAAGCCAGAGACCATGAACTTTCAGAGTGTTGGAAGAGGCTCCCAACTTCTAATCAGAAGCATCTGTGAACAGCTCATAAACAGGAGTAGGATAACAAATGCAGGTCTGGGTTAAGGGAGAGTTGCCAAATCCATCAATGAAACGTGAGTTTGACACACTGTAGTAGATGAACCAATAACTCCAAAGGGCGGCAAATGCTGGAGTAAAACCATCTTTAGGTACTACTGAAGCTTCCTCATATGAAGCTTGGCAAAGAGAAGCATGGGAATAGTACATGCAATAAAACACAAGTTCCTGAGAAATTCCCTTACAGGAATGAGAGAAAGAGTAAGCACAGAACAGAAGTAGGTTATCAGAGAAAAAACCTTCGGAGAAGGAAGAGATGCCAACATTGGAATGGAATGGAATCTGCAACCCCAAAAAATGTGGTCTTGAAAAGTCAGGAAGGACTTCAAGAGTGATGGCGCATCCCAGACTGCAAAGAAGGGGTATAAATCCTCAAGAAGCCTGGACTGGAAGGAAGCCTGAAGAAGCAGGTCATCCAGACATGGGAATAACTGGATTCTCTGAAGCCTGCAAAAGGCTATGACTAAGGCCAGACATTTGGTGAATACCCTTGGAGCCATAAAAAAAAAAAAAACAAAGGGCAAAGCAGAGAACTGAAAATAACAGAATACAACAGAGAAATGTATAAACTTCCTGAAGACAGGGTTAATCGGAATATGAAGCTGTGTCCTTCAGGTGTAAGGAGACAAGAATGCACATAGAAGTAAAACAGGAAACAGAGTCTGGAAGTAAAGCATCCTAAAAGAAGTCCTTCGGAAAGTGTTGACAAAATAGAATTCTAGTTTAAATCTCCATGATCCTTTTCTGGGAACCAGAAACATCTTGGAGTAAATCCGAGTTCCTTAGAATTGAGGAACAGACTGGATGGTTTTCCAGTCCACTACAGCCTACATGACTACAGAGGAGTGATGAAGTTGTTCTGGAGTTGGCTGAAGACTGGAAAAGGGGGGGAAGGGAATTCCATACCATAAAATAACCATGAGAGACCATGGAAAATACCCAAGAATCTGAAGTAAGCTATTGCTACAAAAGGAAAAGCCTGAGAGAGAAGAGAACCTGGATGAGGGGAGTGAGAAAATGTCAGATTTATCCTGAAAAGGGGGCTTTTGAGTCTTATAAGGCTGGATGGGTTTAATCAGAAAACAAATACTTAAGAACTCGTTTCCCTTTAGAGGGCTGTTAAGGTTGCCTACGAACAAAGGCAGACTTAAAAGAATTTCTTTTAAATTTGGGGATAGCAGAAACTAAAATCTGTCTAAGGTCCTGCATAACTAACTTTGTCTCGTCTTAAAAAGAACAGCAGCAGCAGTACCAAAAATATTCTGATTGTTCAAAGCAGCACCTATGAGCTTGGCCTTAGTATCAGGTAAGGCCTGGAGGCAAAGCAAAGAGTATATCCTCATAACTGAATCTGAAGCAGCAGCTCTATGAAAGGAACCAACTGCTTCATAACTACATTTGGCATAGAGACAGGTTACCTGAGGAGTTCAACAAGGAAAGAAAAACAAACGGTCTTGCTTTCAGAATTAGGAAAGTCTAGCAAAACCCCCACCAAGTTGAGACATAGGGGCCAAAACTTGCTGGGCCATATGGGTATCAACTTATGGAATGAAGACCAGAATACCATAAATATAAACTTTTTTCCCTGAGGCCTCCACAGCACAACTGTCTCAGAAGGCAGAAGTCTGGAAGAGGAAAAAAGCTTGCATGGCTTGTCAGCACAAACACAGACCACAGCAGGGCTGGAGGACACTTGCAAAGATACTTAAAGGCCTCAGGCACCTTATAAAAAGCAGTCAGGCTTCCAGGGGGGCCAAGGGTTGGGAAACAGGAGCAAAAGAAGCATCAGCACACATATGCAACAAAGCATCCAGAAGGGGGGAACACAAGGGTTAGGAGATTACATTTATAACAGCTCATACCACCTCTTTTGACTGTCAGGGGCCTGGGAACAATCCCTCAATATGCTCCACCATATGAACCACAGTGTCCCCAAAGGAAGACACCTGAAAGGGGGAAAAATCAGGATTAAAGTAATTTTTCTCTGACCCATAGTCAAAGGGTGATGTGATTTGTGAGGAATAGTACAAGAATTAATCTGCTGAAACCAACTCTTCATCAAAGGAATAAAATTCCCTAGTCCTATTGGCTGGAGTAGAACCCCAAGAAGCAGAAGAAATGTTTAGTTTCAGACTTTTTTTTTTTTTTTAATGGGAGGTCAGCGCAGATCAATCTGGGGACTCAGAGCCATACCTATACTCAGTAAGTGTATTATGAACTACAACTTTAACAGGAATCTGGGGAATCCCACCAAGTCCTTCAGAAATGATCAGCCATGGTTTCCCCTTAAAGTTTGGGTTTGATGTTTGCACAGCATCAGAGGACTTAAGAGTAACAAGTTCCAAGCCAGAACGACAGGGTCACAGCAGAGGAAACGGGTGTCAACACACCCTCGTTCCTTGGTGTCTTCATCCATCTTGAGAAACATCCAGTGGAGGCTGCACAGCAGCATATCAGACCGAGACTTCAGTCTTATTTCAGAGGGACGGCGGTACCTTGGAGCAGGCAGATTCAGCTATGGTACTCTGGGTCAAACGTGAGACACTGATTCTCAAGGTAGATGGACAAAGAAGCAAGAGGGCTGAGAAGAGGTTATGTAACAAAAGCCTGGTGAATGGTATATTGGGTATGGTTGTGTACAGCACCTAAGCAGAACATACAATTCTCAAAACGATCTTTATGGGGAAACTGCCTCCCACACTAACATTTTCCCTTCCTGGATGACATCAACTCAGTACACAAAGAGAAAAAACAAAAGAAGGAATCCCAGAGAGGAACCATCTATAAATGGCTCAGCAGAAACCAGCTTAACGTAAGCCACTCAATCTGACCTTCAACTGCAGCATTTTGACTGGCTGCAAAGATGTTTTCAGCATGCATATGTTACCTTCATTCAATAACATTTGCACTCTGAATATATGCCCGATATACAAAGATGGGAAGATGTTCAGGCTTGATAAGCCTGACATTGGGCTATCCTTGACCTAAGCTCTCTCATGTGATGAAAACTGCAACAGTAACAAAGAAGGACATCAAAAGTTAACAGCCATGGTTAACTCTTTGGAAATAGCAAGCTTTGACAGGTTGTGCCCTCTTAGCTTCACAAGAAAGGGAAAAGTTATGTACTCACCGTAACGCTCTGTTGTCCATTTTCATTCGTCCTCAACCTATGGTTTTGGATCGAATCCAACTTTGCCACTGTTCTACAGCCCTGGAAACCACAAACTCTCAAGCTCTTCCTGTAACCATAATGCAATAGATACCTTCCCTCTCCAGATCATGTTTGCAACTTCCTATTGTAAAACTTTACTATATTTTAAATATGAAAATCACATTCTGGAGCTGAAGGAAAAAAACTTGACTCCTAAAGCACTCTCCCGGTTTACCAGAAGTCATCACAGAAAAATGGTAGGGAGCTGAAAAATGAAAATGGACAACAAAGATAGAATGTGCTGGTGAGTACGTAACTTCTTTATCTGATATAGTCTCTCTTCATTAATTCCTTAACTTATGAGACAGAGTCCCCAGCTACCTGAAAACTGGTTGGACTCTAAGGATATTCCTGATAACTGTAAACCCGAAAGCTGCTCTTTCCCCTAGAGACCTGATCCACTTTGTAATGAGTAATACAAGTATTTAGATTAGTCCAAGTCGCAGCTGCACAAATATCATCCATGAAGTCGTACACAGGAACGCCAATGAAGTTGCCATTGCCCTAGTTAAGTGGGCTTTCAACAGTTTTGTAAGAGCCAAACCCAGCTTGCTATAGAAAAAGAAGATAGTCAATCATCCATCTTGACAAAGTTACTTCTGAGACTGGTTGACACAGTATGGTGTCTAAAAATGATACAAAGTGGTCAGATTTCCTAAAATTGTCAGGTCTGTGCAGAAGGAAATGTAATTGTCCAAGTGCAACATGTATTCAGATTTGTGAGAGAAATGTGGGAAGAATACAGGGAGATTATTGGCTTGATTAATGAAACATCTGGACACCACCTTAGGAAGGAAGGGTTGTTACTTAGATACTATCCTTGCGAAAGCCTAAATAAGGAAGCTTAAAAAGCTAATGCTTGCTGCTCTGTTAGTTGATGTTACAGCTATGAGAAAAATTGTTTTTCCAATTCAGATATACCTCACATTTTGTTGCAAGTTCAAGAAGTGCCCGAGTTAGAGCATGTAACATTATAGTAAGGTCCCAGGATGGAGTAGGGTCCTTGAGGGGGGGGGCTTATGTAAAAAGTTTCATTTTATAAAAGCTTTACAAAGATGTGAAGAAGCTAAAGCAGAATTATCCACTAAGATATGGAAACTGGACACAGTAGCTGGATGAACCTTAATAGTAGAAGGACAAGCCCCATGACTGAAATTTGATGTCACAAATTCCAGGATCTTATGAAATGGTGCTGAAAAGAG